>NC_138923.1:12496080-12538580 GCF_965231255.1 Vanellus vanellus | reverse complement strand
ACCTCGGCAGCCCCGCGGCCCCGGAGCCAGTGGCACCGGCAGGACCTGGCAAAGCTGCAGGACCCCACACCCAGGCGCCCGCTCTGCCGTCCTCGGGCTTTCCTTCCCCTCTTCCCTCTTTACCCAGTGCAACAAAGGAAAGAAATATGAGGTAGAAAAACTGACAGTTCCCACTCTATTTGAATAACAAGTGAAATCCTAAAAATACCTCCACTGCATGTTATTACCAACTGTATCACCGGGTTTTATAGTGACAGGACTGTGCTATAATTTCTGAGAAAACCTCGGCATAAAGCTCCATAAACCCAGCCACTCCTGTAATGTATCACCTTATCTAGTGCACAATCATTTCCACAACTTTTCATGTTAGTATAATTTGTTCAAAAATGGTAATAAATACATCCTTGAAGTCAAATAAGAATCATTGCACAATCTACTGTAACTTGTTCTTACTAGTGACAGTTAATCACGCTACCAGGATCTCACGTGAAAGAAAATAAGCAAACATTTGGGCGTTCTGTAATTACAAACCTCACTAAAAGCACACTTCCTTCTTTAATCAACAAATATATGAAAGCATGCTTTAAATACCCTTTCAAGTGTGCCATCCTGCCTGTGAACAGCTACCGCTAAAGAAAAGCAGTGATCCCCATCTACGGTCTCTTTCTGTACTAAGCAAACTGACTACCAAGTCAGAGAACCCCGATACCCTTTTGCTAGAAGTCTAACCATGAATTAAAAAAACAAACATTCCTAATTAAAGCCAAGAAAAGAAGTCTAAGGAAAGCCTAATCTCTTCATCTCCAGGAGGCAAGACTCCACTTAGGCTCACCGTGATTGGAATAGAGTGGATACTGTAAATAGTGCTAACAGATTACTTATGTAACAATTTTAATTATACCAAATACTTGATAAAATTATTCAACACATAGCACCAACTTAACACACTCTTCACAGGAAAATCTGATAGAGAATATTTCCCTCTTAGACACAGGAAAAGTCGAGCTCTTGCATTCACTTCATTGTGGCGGTGGCCGAGCCCCGGGTTTGCTCCCGCCGAGGTCCCCACATCTCTCCTGACTGGAGCGGGAGGAAGGGTTTTTCTTCCCAAGCCAACAGCAGCAGCAAGATTCAAACCCAGAAATGCCAGGCTTTCATCTCCAGCACCCTCCCCTCCCGAACCAACGCCGTCGGGGGGCTACCGGTACTGAGAAAGTTAAGGTTGGCCACAGAACATTTTCATTATTTAGTTCTTTTGTTCAAGAATGTGCAACTCAAAATCAGCAGCTGAAGACCAGTGATGCTTTCTTTTGCTTTCTGTGAGAAGAACTGATTTTGCAGTTTCAGGTGCTGTTTTGTTCTTCCCAGTATCAAAATGGTTCACTATGATAACTAAAGTCTTCAGGTTATAAATTCCTGATTGGATTCTTCAGGCCAACCTGTTCAGGAGCTCTTGGGAACTAAGGACAACCAGGGACATCATGCTTTAAATGAAAACTGCGCCCCGGACTCTGTTGACGAAGAGCAGGGAGGGTGGATGGAGAGGGCTCGCAGCTCCCGTGGGTGCCGAGGGCAGGGGACAGCGGGCAGGGACCCGCAGCGCACGTGCCAGTTGTCCTGCGCTGACGTGAAAACCCCTGTGGCTTCGGGGAAACCGCGGTGGTTTGTGTCTTATGCGGTTCATGTTAAAAATTTCCCAACAGTGATAGACTTCAGCTGCCAGGATCAGGGAGAGCATGTGCATCTAGCATGAACAGCCCCCGCATGGAGCTCTGGGGCATTTTTTTATCCTTTTTCCTTTCTTTTAAATAACTATTGGGGCTCATAACAAGCACTGTCACTCTAGCACTACTCCCCTGATTGACTTTGCGACAACGATCTGTGGAGGAGATGGGCACACAAACAGCAAACATTCTGCAGGCACTCAGGCAAAGAGGACTAGAGAGGCTTGGGTCGGTTTTGCTTTGGTTTTATTTTTTGATAAATCTTTGTTCAATTTCCAGAATTACTTCTCTGATATTTTTTAAACAGTATTATAAAAAGAAAACTAACCACAAAACTGCAGTAAAGCAACTCCTAGGCTGAATAAAAACCACACACACAGACACAAAAAAAACCCACCAGCCAAATTTGAACTAAATCAGAAACTCTCGTCTTTGAGTCATCCTGGAGCGTCCTAATACTGCAGAGGTCTCAGCACAGTGATCTTACGTATCATATATGCTCTAATAAATAGGTTCAATGAGTTGAGTTAAGGGCAGAGTTTAACTATTAATTCCAAATTTCCTCGCCCTTATGGCTGTAAGTCAATCCCTTAATGTTACTTTAACACAGTTTCTGGCAGTTGAATAAAATCTATGGTCAATATTACAACCCTTCCTTCCTATATGAAGGAAAATATACCTGTGATTTACATAAGAAATGATGGGAAATGCTGTGAGTGAGTGGGGGTGATAGATGCCCAAGGCCCCATCGGCCAGGAATCTGAGCCGACCATTTGACTTCAGCTGGTCGGGCCCTCATTATCCCAATCCCAAAACCAGCAGAACTGGCAAAAATACCTCCACGCAGATCTAGTTCTCAGCACAGGAGCGGTTAGCAGTCAGAGAGGTTATAATACAAAGCTGTAAGATATATCTAAAATAATACCACAAAAATCAGATGACACAAAGAATTCTAATACTTTCCTTTTGTTAAGATACAGTAACTGAGAATACAATGAAATTCTTCATGTTCAGTATCTCCCATTAGATCAATTAATATTCAGAGAAAGGCTTTAACATGAAGTTTAAATAATCATAGAAGGAGAAAAAGAACCACCAATGTTCTAGAAGCTTCTCTAGACCTTTCAATCAATTTTATTTATATGCAAAACCAAGAGAAACTCAGAAAAAACAAAGCTCCTCCTGATGCTAAAGCTCTCAATTTACTGACAGGCAAATGGCTTCATGCTGCCACTTAATCTCATTTCTTGCATAATGCCCTCTAATTAGCATATCAAAGTGAATTAATACTTCTAGGGCATTAGCAATGGGAAAATCTGCTCCAGGCTTCACAATAGCAGTTAAGCAAGAGCCAAGAAATCCTCAAAAACACCACAAACCACTTTGCATTGCAAAACTGTTCAATTTATTTATCCTCTCTCTCTAAACACTTTTACCACACACTGTTTTACTACTGTTCACCAAACAAAATGATAATTGCCAAAGTTACCAGCATCTGTAAAGCCTGTTTAGAATCTTAATTTAGGTTGTATACTTGAAGATCTCTAGATGCTTTCATTGACCCTATCATATACAGCAGGATATACTGAAAAACCGTTGTTCTTCTAAAAAAAGCAATCAGGATAGTATTATTAAATTTCATTTTCCACTTGCAATAAATAATTAGAAATTAAATACTATATGAAAAAGCCACCTGCTGGACAACGAGGACTGAGAGATTAGCTTTAAATGTTGATGCATGACTTAAGTATAGCAAAAGGTTTTGACCTGTAAACACATGATACAAAACCAACCCCCTTTCCAAGTGATTGATTTGTAGGATCCATGATATCCATATATTGTTACAAGTTCGTCTGACTGTGCAACATGCATTGAACTGACCGGTAACAAAAGAATTTAAAGTAAAATACCTAAAATAGAATAAAATTAAAGGAAGTGCATAATGATTTTTACTATATGCTTTTATGCAAAACATGCTATTTTTATCCAATTCTTGAAGCAATAAATACATTATAGCTGTTACAAGACATCAGAACATTTCTTCTTTAAAAAATATTTTCAGAATCTACTTTCAATCACAGGTCACTTTGCAAAATACAAACTATAATTTATAAACAAGGACTGAAAAAACCTAAAACTTCATCATCTTAGTGCTCCCCATCAATCTTTAAAAACAGAAAAAGAATATTAAGGGGGAAAAAAAAACCCAAACACAAAACCAAAAAACCTCAGCACTAGTACATCCACCCTAAACCCAAGAAGGGGGCTGGAGCACTAACGGAAGGCTAATAACAAAGAGTAGAAGAAAATGCCAGGGTCAGTAGGGTTTTCTACATTTCTGTTTGCAACATGAAGGGGAAAAAAAAAAGTATGGGAATAACAAAATAAATTATGATGCATATTTATCTACTACTTTGAGCCTTCCTAAAGAAGGTGCATCATTGAAAAATACATAGAGTTCAAGTACCAGGCTTCATTTCCTTTCATATTTAATTCCCTGTTTACTTCCACTGTAAAGACAGCATTATGGAGGAGCTCTAACGTCCAGCTGAGAAGCACAATTCATCTGTTTGGCTGATGAACTACTCCAACTTTATAAAAGCATGAACTATAAGAGCTGACAGAAACTTTAATAATTTATATTAAATATTGATGTGAATTATTTACTCCATTCATACTTAAAGACATGAATTGCCTACCAGAGAAAAGCAAATGTGACAAAAGGTCAACATGATGGTGAAAAAAGGCAGGCTGTGTCAGGCATGTGTTATCTGAACCATGCTGATCACCTTGATAAGCGAATAGCATTAAACATGACTGCTGAGAAAACAAACAAAGCATTCTTCTCAGGGTGTCAATTCATGGAATACAAACAGCTACATCTAATTCTACCAATGATACCAGGACGGGAAAACTCCACTCGGGGCTCCGCTGATTTGGACTCACTAGTGCAGGGATTCAGTATTCACTCCTGCTATTCATAAAAATATTCATCGAACCGTCATATGCGTGATGTGCAAGGAATTGAAAAACAGTCTAAAAATTGAGGACAGATACAAACTGGACTCTCTCGTGCTCTACTATATAATTATTAATATAGCCTGCATATATATTTAAATATTGTGTTACATTTGTAACAATTTAGTATGTCTAATTCTGCTTATATTTGTCTACGGTAGACTGCAAATATCATTATATTAATGTTTCACACAAATCAATATTTAAATTGAAAAAAGACAACATAATATCCGTATCATACAACTTTTCCATTGAAAGCTGTAGGAAAGAGCTTGATAAATGTGTTAAATCCTGGGAAAAAAAGGGCCTCTTTTGCATTCACTACATGCTATTATAATAATTTATCTCTGAATGCAAAAATTCCTTAACTTACAACAAGCATCCTAAAATACACCACACAGTAACTCGTATAATTTTGTATTTTCAGATAAGCAAGCAAATGCGTCAAATTCAAAAATAAAACGAAGGACTTGAAAAACAGCTGTAAAATAAAATAAATCCCTGCTCCTACTTAAATTAGTATTGACACGTAGGTCCAAATTTATCCTTTACGGAGGGGGGAAATTAAATAAAATAAAAAATAGTAAAAAAACCCCACAGATCCTGGTAATGCATGTGAAGATTGTTAGTTAAATATAGCAAGCAGCACTAACAATGGTAAGGTCTAAAGGTACTGTGTAGTTACAGGTTCTGTAAGACAAAATAACATGAATTTCTCTAATGAAAATAATCACCAAAGCCGCCTGTTTTCTTAACCACAGACGTACTGTGTCGGACACCCACTAAAGAGATAGAATTTTGATAATGAATGTGTTTGAAACAGATGACCAAATAACAATCAAGATACTTTATTCGATTTATTTTTTCCTAGTAGGCCATTTACAAAGAAAAGCAATGTCATTGCCATAAGGACAGTGCACATGACCTAACATTCTACTGCACGTCATCGTTTGTAATACATTTGCTGACAATTAAAAAAAAATACCATTCCAAAGTCTAACCAATGGTTCAGTGAAAAATCTTGGACACTGAAGCATGAGAAAGGAAACAAAAGCTAAACAATTTAAACTGAAGAGAAGATGTACGCACATAAATACACAATGCTTACTACCTTAGGTAGTCAAGGTAAATCAAAAATATGTATTTAGCGGCTTGAAAAAAAAAAAACAGGACTGCACATAAATATTTTAAATAGCTCAGCTGAATATCAATAACATCACAGCTGATATTTACAGAACAGCTCACATACATACCTACATACATGCACAAATATATGTATGTTATCAGTGCCGTTTCATTGTTCCATTTGAATCCTTTAATGATCAGACAGAATTGCTAGGATTTTATTTTATTATATATTATTGCAAGTTGTTGGCACTAAATGATACTTTACAAACAGTGGAAAGTTGAAATGTGTGTAATGCAAGGCAAGAGTCCTGTGATTCGATGTTTAAATAACCACAGTGAAGAAAGGGGTTAACATTTTCAAATTCTGCTAGCAGACAAGGCAAAAAGCAAGTCCTTCTCAAACGAGTTACCTAACAGGCGGTTTACAGATTTTGCAGCATATTGACAAGGGGCGTTCCTAAAAGAGTTGGGCCATTTTCGTCAATAAGGAGCACTGCAGCAAGTAAGGGCATGATACGGCCCTTTAATCATCGGAATGGCATCGTATGGCTATTTACAGTTGTAGCAATAAAAATAAAGGTTTTAGCTTACATGGGGAACAGCAAGAAATTAACCCCATGGTTAACGTCACTATTTGTCTGGTTTTCATACCTATTGTTTTTTCATTCTTCAAAACAAAATTCTGCACGAGGGGAGAACGTTCTTAATGAACATTTTCCTCCTCTCTCTTTAGACATAAAAAATAGTTCAACCAGCCCAACCAGCCAAGCAGGCCTTTCTCTTCCCCTGCGGACACCTCCTGCAGTCGAGAAGTTCATTAAGTTTTATGATCTTCCCAAGTCAGTCCTGCTTATAAGCCTCACAAAGGCCACAAATCTGGCAAACCATCATGTATGCCATTAGGCTTTACTAGTAAATGAATGCTATTTAGGGTTTGTGGTGACAGTAAATTAGGGTTTGGTTGGCAGCTATCATTGTTTCTGTTGGACTTATAGAAATAAATAAATGTATACATGTACGCATATAGGCACTTGCATTCAGACATTTTTATAAACATGTGTTCCTATCTATACAAATGATTTTTAAAGAAAAAAACCCAAACCATCTATCAACACAATCCAGGACCTAATACTATGTCATATCCATTGGGAAATAATTGCAATTCCCTAACCCTTTTAAGACTGTAAGAATTAATATATTTTCATTTCTAGCTCCATGAGAATAACCAGTACCTCAGGTATAGCAACGTCCTAATGTAGGCTTAATCAAATTACAAATCTGAAGGATTTTTAGTCAGTAAAAAAGAGCTATGTAGAAAAACAAAGGCGCAAATCAGTTTTTGACTCCTACTGGTAGGCGCGTAAGGAGACAGACTGTTACACAGGTATGCAACAGATGTGAGCGCGCATTAAGAATGCAACTTTAACACTTGCAAGCGACACCTCAGAGAACGGGTAAAATACAACAAAATAGAGTCAGTCGACTCTTACTTGCTTATCTTCCTATTTGATTAGAGGGGCTTCAGTAGGACTTTGGGTATCATTTTTCTTCGAACTAATTAAAGAAATAAATAGCAGTTTCTTTATGAAAACCATGCTACCTTGTGGTTGCCTCTAAGAATGCACATATCTATTAATATCTGTAAAGCTCTTAAATGTATTATGCAGCACTTTTTAAAATGTTAAAAAAGAAATGTCAGGCTAAATTCAGGAAGCTCAGTGATTTGCTTTGTACATGGTAAATACCTCACAGGGAAAAAAAAAAATCTTCAGCTCCTAACCCTAAGTGAGACAGAGAGAGAGGCTTTTAAAATGTGCTGCATTCATTAACCCTTGCAGGCAAGTGATAAGAGTTGCTCTGCCTAAACTGAGGAATGATTCCTCTATGTGTTCTCTCATGACCAGTCTCACAAAGTCCCCGCTGACTGTACTGAAAACTACTAAAATATAAAAAAAATACGTAATTCAATACAAAACCGACTTAAATATCACAATACTTATTTAAGAACAGACGTGACTGCTATTACACTTTATGTATAGGCTACAGCCTCCCTCCTCACCTCATCCTCCTCACAGAAAAAGGAAGCGATAAAGCCATCACGGCAATTCCCACTGCCAACAGCAAGGTAAACTTTAGTTCTGATTAAAAAGAATTAAATACCAGTGCGTGACCCAGTTGCAGGCAGATTTAAGTACGTGGACCACAAGACAATGCAAAGTACCAGGGGGAGGGGGGGGAACCTCTGGTTTAAGTGCATCTCAGACCGTTCACCCTTCCAGTTCAGAATTGTTTGAGCCGTTTCCTATGAAAAGAGCTTACAGAAAATATGCTAGAATTTATTTCCACGTTTTCTTTGCTTTAGCACACTAACTAAAGCCTACACAGACATTTTGTCTCAACTGGGAGACCCTGAGTGAAGGTCCCCCTCCGGGAACAGTTTTTGGTGGGGGTGTGGATTCATCTCCATCAATCACCCGGTGCATTAATCCTGTCCCTCCCGTGCTGCCGGGCCGAAAGGATCTTGCCTTTGGGCAGGAGGACGCCTTCACTCTTTGTTGGTTCTCATCGATTTCACAAAAGAGAGAACTTGCAAACTTGGCTCGACTACTTGCAGCACAAAGGCAGGATCCCAACTTACAAGTTATCACTGAAACACCCCGAAACGTTTCGGACCAAAGTCTCTTGTCGGGTTCCCTCTCGCCTCCGAGACGGCGGTGGCCTCCCCAAACACCCTCTGCCAGTAATCCCCGCTGCTGAAAGGACTTGGGTTTTTCTTCGCAGCTCACCTCTGACATGTGGTTGACTATACTTTCCTTTCAAAACACTGAGGCTAAGCCCTCTGCAAATAAAGTGATCGCAGGACCTACGCCTGCCGCCTTAATTGAAATCTCCCTGCTGCAAAATGTCTGAACATCGAGGGCAGGTTGCTTGGCTGGCTCCGGAGCAGGACAGGCAAAAAGTTTAGGGAAAGGCAGAAAACAAACACAAGCCAAAGGAGGAAAGAAAGGGGTTATGAGCTGATGGAGGCAAAATGTAGGTAGGTGGGGAGGGAGGGCAGAAGGGGGATCATACCCTTATCCCGGGTAATATAATGCAATATAAAGCAGAATCAATCTTAATATTCACAACACAGTCAATACCCTAGTGCTTAGCTGTCAGCAGAAACTGAAGTGGATCCCCGGTAGCAAAGAAACCCTTGGACATAAAGCACCATAATTTACTGAGAACTGTGCACTTCCCGGTTTCTCAGCTGAGATTTGCAATGATTCCACGTTTGTTGTTTTCCTATAGTCTTGTTTTTTGAGTGCGCAATTAAGGGGAATGTGATTGAATATCAGATATAGCTAAAAAGCCACCCAATGCATGTGTTTATTTTTAAAGCCAGATCATAATAAATGTTCTTATTCTCGTAATACAAGGCAGAACACTTTGCAAATTTTCTTCTTTAAAAAAAAAATAAATAAAAATCCTCTGTAAATTCAGTGGTGTGAAAAAATTGCAAAAAAACCCGAAACCTAAAATGCCTCTTAAGAAAAGCACAGAGTTTATTAGTGTCGTGTTAATGTGGGGATAAAAAAAAAATGTATTTATTTTTTGTACTTTTTGAGATGGAAATTTTTGGCATTTAAAACATCATCGCCCAAGAGCAATTCAAGCTCCTCCAGGCTGTACCAAGCGTGGGGTGACAGCACCTCCATCCCTCGGCCTTCCCCCGCCGGGAGGTCCCCGTCCCCGCTCCGCTGACAGGGGTCCGGCTCCGCTCTCCCCCGGCCGGGCCCGCGCACGCCCTCAGAAAGTTTACCGTGCGTAATACCCACATCCCGGGGAAAAATAAAAAAATTATGTGAGGTAACACAGCTCTGACAAGTATTTTGCAAAGTGTCCTGATGGTTAAAATAAATAAAAAAAGGCAGCCCGGGGCGCTGTCGGGGTAGCTCCGGGGCTGCGAGGAGAGCGGCGGGGGGATTCTCCACCGCGCCATTTCACAGCGAGCCAACCCCACCGGGCCGCCGTCGCCCGGGCGGGACGGGCCAGCGGGTCCCCCTCTCAGCTCGGCGTGGCGGGATCCCACCGGGCAGCGCGGCCGGCGGTACCCGCCATCCCGCTCCGGTGGCGTGAGGGGGGGGGTGGGGGGGGTGGTTGACTGAGGGGCCCGGCGGCGGCGGCGAGTGGAAGGAAGGAGGGATCAAGATGGCTGCGGCGCGGGCGGCCCTTACCTGTTTTCTCCTTGATCTCGCAGAGGACACTGAACAAGGCGGGTTTCATCCTGTGGCAGTTCAGTGCGTGTTTCCTGAAAGAGAGGAGAGTACAAGCGGTTAACGCGGCGTTTCGGCAACATGGCGTCTTCCCCTCCTTCCCTGCCCGCCAGCCCCGCGGCCCGGCGCCGGGAGCCACCGGCCGGTGGCTCCCGGCGCCGGGCCGCGGGGCTGGCGGGCGATGAGGCGGCGTGGCGGGGGGGGGGGGAGCAACGGGGACTGGTTGCCGGGTCTCTCTTTCCCCTCATTCCCTCTGACTTTTATACCGAATTATCTTTGTGCAAATACCGCCCGACCGAGGGGTATAAATCACACCACCACCCCCCCCCTTGTCCCCGGTACGATCCGTCCTGCGGTATTATAACTGATTTATTGAGGGGAGGGGGGGAAGAGTTAACATTCTTTGTTTTTGTATTTACTGTGATTTAAAAATTTTGGGGGTTGTTTTGTTTCCCCCCCCCCCCCCCCTTGCAGCAATGTCTTGTCAGGTTTGTAATTCATCTGCCGCCACTTCGGAGACAAGAAAAGAAAGAAAGGAGAAAAGTTGCGCT
This sequence comes from Vanellus vanellus, assembly GCF_965231255.1. Taxonomy (NCBI): domain Eukaryota; kingdom Metazoa; phylum Chordata; class Aves; order Charadriiformes; family Charadriidae; genus Vanellus; species Vanellus vanellus. Next base: position 12,527,903 of record NC_138923.1, on the reverse strand, counting down.
CGTACGGACGGACGGACAGACGGCGGCTCTGAGGCCGGTGTCCGCCGGACAGTGTCCAACGGGAACGGGATCAGCCACCGCCTCCCGGGCACGGAGCGACGGCATAAGCATCGCAGGGTTATTTATTATACATCTAGTTAAAACCCAATCATTAAATAGCAACTTTGGCTCTGCCTCGGCTGGTGGCAATTCCTCCCACGGCACCAAGAAGTTGCTCAAATTGTGAGACTCCGGGTCTCCGCAGAGGAACGGGAAGGAGAGAAACAAAAACCACACACACACAAAAAGAAAAAAAAAAAAAGGAAAAAAAAAAAAGAAAAAAAAGAGACAAGGTTTAATTAGACGAAACCAACTTTGCTTGTGCCTCATCCAGGCTTTGGTCAGTGATGGTCATGATCTGATGGAGGATGTCGCCGATGTCCTGCTTCCTGCCGTCGCCGTCCGCCCCGTCGTGTCCGTGGGGAGGCGGCAGGGCCATGCCCCCCTGCACCGAGTGCCCGGCCAGGTTGACGCCGGCCAGGGTCTGCAGCATGCGGGACTGATCGTCCATGGCTCCGGCGGCGGCCCGGGCCGCGCTGCCGGCGGGCGGCGGGGAGGGAGAGCACCGGGCAGCCGCGGCTCCCCCGTCAGTCTCAGTCCCGGACTCCGGACTGCGCTCTTGCACACACACACCAAGAAAAGAAAAAGGGGGGGAAAAAGGAGAAAAAAAAAAAAAAAAAAAAAGAAGCCAAACAAAACAACAACAACAACAAAAAAAATCAGTATTTGTGTTTTGACCGGATCTCAGCTGTTTATTCCACTCTCTTCTCCTTCCCCGTGCAGTAAATCACTCTCTTCTTTAGTTACAGTCTTCTTTCATCATCATCATGTTTGTGGCTTGGATAAATGAGTTGATAAGGTTTCTCGGCAGTTTTCCTGGTACAATCTTCCTCCAAAGCTTTTTATTATTAGTATTAGTATAATTTTTATTGTTGCTTTTTATGTCTTTCCCCACTTGTCCAAAAATCTTCTTTGCAAAATGGCAAAATTAAAAAAAAACATAAAAAAATTACAAAATCAAAAAAAACTCGCTTTGAAATCCTCAAGAAGTTAGGAGGGTGGCAAACGGCAAAAAACCACAATAAACCAGGCGAACACCCCCACCCCCAAATTGCAACATAAAAAAAAAAAGCCAAGAAAATACAATCACAGAGGGAAAAAAAAAAATTAATCGCCCTCCCCCCCCCCCCCCCCAAAAAAAATAACAAATGATCCCAAGTCTGTGCAACGGGGGTAAACCGGCAGCAATCAAAAGTTTGAACTTGTGGAAAGAAAAGAGCGGAAATAACGGGGGAAAAGAAGTGTTAAAAAAAAAAAAAAAGAGAGGGGGGAGAAAAAAATTAATTACACACTCTCTGCAAAGCAATGTGCAAAAAAAAAAAAAAAAAAAAATCTCTCTCTCTCTCTCAGCCCGCTGGAATTTATGAGCCCCGCCGCCCGGTGCCCGTGTGTGTTTTATGGTGTTTGATGGCCGCTCCGGTGAGGGATTGACAGCCTGCCAACGCCACTCACTCACCGCGGACGTGTCACCCTGTGAAGGAGGAGAACGGCCGCCGCGCGAAAGGGACGCGGTTGCCCGCCGCGCCACGCCCCGCGGCAGCCCCGCCCGCCGGGGAGGGCCGGGGCGGGGCGTCCGCCCCGCCCCGGCCCTCCCCGCCGGGCGGGGCCGCTGCCGCCGCCGCCGCCGCCGCCGCTCGCCTCACGGATCCGTCTCCCGCCGGGCCGAGCGGCGGCGGCTCTACCCCCCCCGGTAGTGGTATGGAGAGCGGCGGGCGCGACGGCCAATCGCAGGGCGCGGAGGAGAGCGCCGCCGGCCACTCAGGTTGGGCCAAGAGGAGGTGGTCCCGCCCCTTCAGCCGGCTGTGAAACTTCTGATTGGGCTGTTCGAACGGTCAGGTGATGTTGGGGGGCGGGGGAGAGCGGCGCTGTGGACCCGCCCCCTCGTTGCTATGGTAACACCTCCCTCTCCCCCGGGTTGAGGCCTGGTGGTTTCTCTCAGCGCTGCCGCGCCGGGAGTAGCGGCCCCCGGTTGCCGGTTTTCCGTTCGGGAGCGGCCCCCGAGCGCCGGCGGGAGGCTGGCCTTGCCCCAGCCATGCGGAGGAAACCTGGCACGGGATGGAGAGGCCCCGGTCGGAGGCGGTTTGTTCTCTGTCATTAGTGTGGCTGTGCCCTGAGCGGATAAGCCCGGTGAGGAGACGAGAGACTGCAGAGAGGATCTTCTGTCTCAGGGTGCCGCTTCGGAAGCCAGAGTTTTATTTCAAATCTACCTTTTTGCTTATATGCATAGACTGTCAAAGATGTGAAGAGAAAAAAAAAATATGAAGAATAACTAAGACTTCATTCTATAATGAGGTTATCTTTAGATTGTTGCCCCTCCCCAATTATTCTCATGTAGAACACCTGCCCCACACAAATATATCAGGGAAGTTACTTTAATTCGGATCAATTTTCTTCACACTGACTCGTGTAACAAAACTATTGCTACAGAGGCCTCTCAAGGAAGGGAAAACCACCTGTAACATGGCGATAAAGAGCCACAGTAGCAATTAAAATGATATTTAATTCCTTGTACGTACTTTATCTGTGATGGACAGCTTCAGTTGGAAGAAGTCACATCCAAACTAAAATCTCATCCTCGTCACTGACATTTCATGGATGTATGGCTGACAACTCCAACTCAACGTGGCTAAAACAGAGCTCTTAATCTTTCTCTGTGGCTTCCGTTTGCCTCTTCTCTCAATCACGGTTGACATCACCATCATCGTATCTTCACTCAGGGCTGTAACTTGGATGTCATCTGTTTGGTTTGGAACCCTTAGCCATGTCTCACAGGGGTTACGTTTAACTGTTGTGGATTACTTCTGGCTAAAATAACTATGCTTTTACGTCCCTCCAAGCAATTAGCATGTTCATTGAAATTCTAATTGTCTTCCATCTTGATTACTGTACCATTTTCTGGTCTGAGCAAATGTGTTCCTAGTTTCATCCAGCTTTATTAAGAATGCTACTCCGAAGATGTTTTTTATTGCTATTATTTTGACTATTTCACAGATCATTTTGACCACTGAGGGCAAGGTTTCACAGAAGAGTTGTCATAGTTCTGATGGCTACCTGGCACTGAAACAAATGGGACAGTGCATCCCTGTGCCAGCTCCGATACTCGTCTCACCCCATGGTGATCTGGTTTGCCTCATCCCACAAGCAGAAAGCTGCTCTCGTGGGTTATTTTTTCTACTGGTTTATCAGGCTGAGTCAAGTAATCCCAGCAGATCACTACTGGAGAAGGACTCTGCACTCTGCTGTCCCTCCTGGTCATGGCTTCACGCTGCCTGTCATCCACCATTTGCCAGAGCAGTTTCAGCTCCAGGCCTTCACTCGGCCACTGGCACCGGCTGCTACTAGCTGCTCTTCAGAGCATCGAATGCGTATCCCCACTCAGGTGCCTCTGGTGCGCTCCGAGAGATGCTCCTCACTGTCCTCCTATACCGTCCTGTTTAAAGGTTGCTTTTTGTTGATGCGTACAGCTGCTTAGACTGCGAGATCATGGTTTCCTGAGGAATTAACCAATATTGTCTCATTATTTCCACAGGGGATGTCAGAGACAGACTACGTCGCCAAGTCTGAGAAGGCCTGAACACCGGTCACCGCCCTGGTTCTGGCTGGCATGGGGCCTGGGAGAGGGGACCCCAACAGGCAGACGGGCACGCAGCTTGCTCCCGGCAGCACCGGCACCAGCTCAGAGCCGGCAGGACGCTGCCCGGGGTCTCAAGCACATCCAGTCCGGTTAATTACTTTCTTTTGCAACAGTTACCTCTGTTGAAACACATCCTGTTTACGCTTGTATACTGAGCCCTACCTGGAAGGTTTGGTTTAAAACCACACAATAAATACAAACCCCATGGTGTTTCAAAGAAGAAAAAATCTAGTGAGTTTCGAAATAACTGGTACATAACCTCAATCAGAAAACCATCCTATTTCTTTATTTGCAATGAGAAGCCCAGCTAAAAGTTGTAGCTACTGCGGTTTTCGTCATTAAAAACTCAGATGTTTCGAGAGATTTTATGACTTTCCTTTAAAGTTTGTTACTAACTGTGGGCCTGTAACAGTTATAAACGCGTCACGCAATCAGGCAGCGCGGGCCTCGCTCCCTGCGGCAACTCTCTGCTGCGGGGCCGTTGTCCGGTCGCTCCGTGCCGCAGCCGCCCCCGGCGCTGGCCCAGGCGGGTCCCGAGGCACCGAGCGCCCGGCTCGGGACATGGAGGCCAGGCGGCCGGGACAGGGGCGGGCGCGGTCCCGGTCCCTCACCGCCCCGGCCCCCCCCCCTGCTCCTCCGCGCGCATGCGCACGGCCCTACAAGCCGCGCCGCCGGCGGCTACGCCGTCACTTCCGGAGGCGGTGCTTCCGGGTCGCGGCGCGGCCCAGCGTTCCCTGTTCCGCCGCGTCCTCCGGCCCCGGAAGCGGCTGCCCCGGCCCGCCGGCGGGGGTGGAGGCGGCGCCCGGCCCGGCCCCACGGAGCGGCGCGGCGGCGAAGCCTGTAAGTGCGGAGGCGTGCGAGACCCTCGCCCTGGCGGGTGTCGCAGAGGGGCGGTCTGGGGCCCGGCTGTCGCGGTGCCTGCCCGGTACTGGCCGGCAGCGGGTCCGGCGGCTCTCCTGGGGCTGGGTCACCGGGGCAGCCATGCTCCGTGCTGTAGCCTCTTCTTTACTTTTTCCAATAAGAGTCTGTGGTAAATTCGCGGGATAAAGTAGCGTGTCACGGTGAAGCGTGAGCCTTTGCCGTGTTGGAGAGATGTTTCGGAGGGTACACGGGGCCCAGGCCGCCCCGGGCGCCTGCAGGCCGGTCTGCCGCCGCCTCTCCCCCGGGGCCAGGCGGGCGCACTGGTCCTCAGCGGAGCGGGGGGGGGCCCGGTCTGGTGGTGCGCTGCACCCGGCGAGCTGCGGCTGGGTAATCAGAACAGGGCAAATAGCAAAGTTTGAGGGGAAAAATAGGTGAGTGGAACGTGCAGGTAGAAATCGTAGTGTTGGGCCTGTGGTCGAGCAGGCGGAGAGGTGAGGGAACTCCAGGGGCTGCACGGGGAGTGCTCCTCGCCTGAGTGGGGCTGGAGGCCTGCGGTGTGCCGTGGGGTCACGTCATCCGCATCACGGGCTGCACACTCCATCACTTTGTCTGTCAGCCGCTTCTACAGCCTGCAGGTTACTGCTCTGACTGCTTGGGTGTTTGCAAGATGAGTGCTTTTAGTGTGGTCACACTTAAATTTGTTGCTGGATTATGTTCTTGTTTTTTCACATGCGGAGCAAGTGGTGGTAGAATTAGCCTTCTCACTGCAGGAATATCAGTGAGGAAATGAGAAGGGGTTTTTAGGAGGTGCAATGAAGAGTTGATTTCAGTGTTAGTGAAAGCTTGGTGATTGTCTAAACAAGAAATGGTAGAGGCAAGTTTGGATTTTCTGAGTATGTTCTACACGATTTTAGGTTTCAGGGGATTGTCAGGTAGATGCAAGGTTGGGAATTGAATTCTCTCAGTTATTTTTTCAAATTCAGAGCAAAGCGCTTCACGGACACTTTTTTGGGTTAGATTAAAAAAAAATGAGATCACTGTCTACATATAGACTTGTACAGAAATAGCTGAAACAGTGAGTTAGAACCAGTTTAGTATATTTCTTTCTTAGTGTGTTTCAGGTCTTTGTTATTAGATCCTTTCATCATCTGTTTATTGGTTTAACTGTTTCAGTCAGTTGCAACAAATAACAAATGTGTCTGACAGCTGAGTTGTTTTGTAGGTTTCCCTTTTGATGAGGAAAGGCCTCAGCAGGGGACACAGCTTGGCAGCATGATCTGGATGTTATGCATTCTGTAGCACAAGTTTTCCCAGCCTTCCTAAGTTGTGAGCATGAGAAAGAGATCCCTGTATTGAAAGGGCAGTTGTATTAACAAATGGGCCAGCAAATAACCAGGATGCAAAGTGGCACACCTGGCAGCAGCGCAGCCCTGTGCAGGGCCAGCAGATCTCCTGTGTGGCAGCTCTGTTTGATGCTTTGCGTCAGAGGTGGACAAGCGGCACTTGCTGAGGAAGGTGGAAGGAGAGCTCCGGCTTTCTGCAGTCCTCCCCTTTTAACTACTGGAAGGGACAGGCTTTGGTGTGTAGGGGTGTGGAAACAGAACTGTAGCAGTGCTGGCCCTGCTAGCACACAGAATGCTCTTGCAGGGTCAGCAGTGCTGCAAACTATTGCATCATTTGGTATCGTGGTGGTTCATCGTTGTGGTACGGCCGTAGGTTTGAGAGATGCCTGACTGAGTTTGCTGTCTCAGGTTTTGCTAGCAGCACTTCTCCATTTGTCAGGAGTGACCAAGTGAGGACTTTTCTGTTAGACGGTACCTCTAACAAAGATCCCAGGATGCATTTTAATGTTAAGTGTGTGTGTGTGTGCTGAGAAGCTTTATTAAACTGTAATATGTAACTATTCATTGTCTGCAAGCTCAGTTTCTTATACAAGACAGCACAAGGCTAATCCCTACCTTGTTTCCTTATGGCTCAAGAAGTATTGTATCTAAATCAGTTATTCTGGAAGCAAAGCAAGCTCCTTGAATATGTTTTGTGTGCTCTTGAAGGAGACAGACCGAAAATTTGTCAAGACAAAAATTGAAAGCCAGAGGAAAGGGAGATTCATCTATTGTTGAAGAAATGTGAATCTGTCCAGATACATTTGACATAGAGTCCCAAAGGGGCTTGAAGTCTCAGAAGCTTTTGAAGTAGGTATTATCCTCATGAGCATTTGTGAAGTCAGAAGCAGCTTGAACCCTGTTATATTATGAAAAAATAAGATTATGATTATCCTTTTTATGCAATAAAAATATTTTCATGCAATCAGAAGTAGAATGGCAACAAACTGAAAAAAATGGCAAATACAAAACTATTTGTTTTGGTATATGCTTCTGTTTAATAAATAAGTCCTACAGAATATACAAAAGAAAAAAATAAACACTGACCTGTCATTAGCTCTGATGAGAACCACTATAGACAGGAATTAGAGATAGTATTGGTAAACTAAACTAAGTGCAGAGGAAAGTTGTTAGGAATTATTATTTTTAAATTAAAAAAAATCAATACTGAGAACAAAGAAGTTTTAAGAATTAAATTCAAGTAGTCTACTCTTCTTCTGTATCCCTTTCATTTCTCATTTACCACTAAGTGTGTACATTCCAGTAGGTTTTATTCATGGCTAGATTTACAGTTTACATTTAGATTTACAGGTAGAATTAGAACCTACATTTATGTGTATACTCTGGATCTTTTGGAGTGGATCCAGAGGAAGCCATGAAGATGCTCCAAGGGCTGAAGCCCCTCTGCTGTGAGGACAGGCTGGGAGAGTGGGCGTTGTTGAGCCTGGAGAAGGCTCCAGGGAGACCATAGAGCCCCCTCCAGTATCTGAAGGGGGCCTACAAGAAGGCTGGAGAGGGACTTTTTACGAGGGCATGTGGTGATGGGACAAAGCGTAAATGCTTCAAACTGGAAGAGGGGAGATTTAAATTGGATATCAGGCAAAAGATTTTCACTCTGAGGGTGATGAGGCACTGGAACAAATTGCACGGGGAAGCTGTGGCTGCCCCATCCCTGGAGGTGTCCAAGGCCGGGTTGGACGGGGCTGGGAGCAACCTGGGCTGGTGGAGGTGGCCCTGCCCAGGGCAGGGGGGGGACTGGATGAGCTTTAAGGTCCCTCCCAACTGTAACCGTTCTATAATTCTATGATTATTGTTGATGTACACAAAATGAACTTTTCATATAAAATACTTTTAAGGTTATGTCATGATAATATGTGGTTACATTTTTTTCTAGGCCTGAAACATGATATCATGTTGAAAAGCTATACGTGGAAAACTGTTACAGGAAGAAAGGGTTATTTTATGTTTGAAAACCACTAAAATATTCCAGTTTAGACTAAACTACAAGTTATCCAGCAAAGATAATACATACCGTTGGTGACATCTGACATTTGTTTTTTCTGATAATCCTGTTGTAAGACAGGAACTTAAAAATACAATTCTGAAACTGTGTCAGGTACTTGGAGAGGCAGTGTTATTTTCAGTTAAAAATTTGATGGTAGAGTTGCATAGCAGTATAAAAGTTTTGAGAGTAGACTAATGGATTTGCTCAAAGAGATGCAGGTGGGTTTTTTTGGTGCAGTCAGGTAGCTGACAGAAGTTCAGCTGGGCGGGCAGGCGTGTGTGTGGTAGTTCTGCAGCGCTGCACAGAGGCTGTTCTGAAGATCCCGCAGTCGGGCCGTGGCTACAGCAAGCCCTGGGCGCAGCCGGAGCGAGCTCCTAAAGCCTGTGGGCCTTCATGTGCTTAAAACACCTTTCAGTCAAGTTTGGCTTCAGCACATCCAGGCAGGCTTTCCAAAGCAGCTGTATGAGCGAAACACAGGCAATTTAGGAATAATGCCATACTTCCATGCTCGCTTGCTAATTGCAGTCTAGCTACCGAGTCTCGCTCAGGAAAAACCCAAACAACGCGGCATCCCTTCTCGATAGTCTAGGGCTTATCTCTCTCCTTATTATACAGGCAGAAAAAGGTAAAATGTTCAAGCTTTCTGGGGTTTTTGTGTGTTTTGTTGTTTTTTGTGGTTTTTTTTAAGATTGACTTTTGTATAGGCATTTGTAAAATTTATGGGGTTTTCTAGGCTTTTGAATACCACAGTGAGAAGAGCTAAAATAGAAGTTCTAGTCTGATATTTGAGCAGTCCAAGCCCATGCTGTTACCCTCTTTGCAAGTGGGTATTTTATTCCCACTTATTCCCATTTATTTAACATCTTAGGAATGTTAAAGCTTAACAAATTGTCTTTAAAGCATTTTAGCCATATGAGTGAAAAATCATAGTTCCATGTAAAAGTGCTGTGCCATTGTTGAAAGTATTCCTTTCCAGCTTTTTGTACAAAGAAAAGTACAGTTCCTCATTTCTGGAAAAGAGCGTTCATCAGGACTAAAAATAAACCAGAAATTTTAATGTGTTAACAAAACAGAATACCTTTTAAATATTTTAAAATCAGCAGCTAAGCCTTAAAAATGAACTCAAATATTCATATTTTTTCTGGGTAGTAAATTCTCACGAATGCATGCTGTGGAATGAGGTAATGGGGATTCCAGCGTGGTGGGTCATCACAGTGTGACATTGCAGATGTAATGTGTGTGTTAGGTAGTGTTTGCTAGCCAGTATGAGAAAATAAGCATAATCATAGACATTAAAAATTAAGCAAAGTGTTTGCACATATTTAGATTAGGCAAAACCCAGGCAAGATGCCGCTTTTCTAAACTGCTTCTATCCAAACCATTCAGTACAATATCAGAATGAAAAATGACAACACTTTGTCATCTGTTCAAATTGATATTGCACTCTTTGCAGTGACAGCTGAAAAGGCCCACAGGTGCCATATAAAGAGGTGACCATGTTGTCATATTTCATTTAGGCATCCCTCTGCAAAGCCATAATTACCTAATTAGGTTGTTAATTAGGAGATTAGCATTTCACTGTATTGATAGAATGCTCTTTGCAGGCATGAGTCTAGATACAGATTTGTCTGCCCTAATTTATAATCTCTGCATTTTTTTTATACTTATTTATTTGCTTAAAATCTCGATGCAAGATAGCTCAGGTTAGCTGAGAATCAACTTGTTTACAATTAAATGAAGATTTGACAAGATCTGAAAACAAATCGAGGAGAGTATTCAGTTTCCATACGTACTCCAATCTTCTCTCCCTCCTTCCCTAAAGCTCAATAATTAAAAGATTGGAGTTGGTATAATTTGCATCGTGATTAGTATGACAACAAAAATATAGCCAAATTCCATGCAGTTCATAAATATAGAAATACATAGCTGATGCCAGATTGATTTACAGGTCTGAAAACTAACAAATAATTTGTTGGGAGTTGTATGTAATGTAGTGTTTTCTCATCACAACTTTCGAATTCCAGTTTCACTTGTGAAAGAGTGGCTCTTTACATGATTTCAAATGATTATTTCCTTTTTAATGATAGGACCCAAAGCATGAGTGACAGCTTCTCTAGATAAGTATGTATTCTAAAATGCACTTGAGCTTTTGTTGAAACATAAACTTGAATTTTCATATATTGCGGTTCACTTTCCTTTATCCTGCGTGCACAGGAGTCTCTCTGGCATTCAAGGGTTTTGATTATTTGTACTGCTGCAAATGTAGATAACCAGAACCATTTCTTTTGCAATTGCAGACAGAAGTTAACTGTGAAATTATTTCATAGAACCTGAATCATAAATTTTGAAGTATGTTTACACCATCCTATTCCAGCCTGTATGATGGGGGGGTGGGAAAATAAATTTTTTTATTCTAATCTGCCTATTTTTTTCATTCGTTTTTAAGATCACTTTAAGGAGCTACAGTCAGAGAGGTGTTTAAGTCCAGTGGCTATGGAAGCCCTTGAGCGATAAGGTGACCTGTAACGTTACATAATTGTTCCAGCCTTCTGTATTTGGAGATTATTAGTAATTGTTTTAGATCCAGCTTGTACCTTCCAGAAGTTGCATCTTTTTGTCTACCTTGAATAGGGCTTCAATTGTTTATTACTTCCTTAAGGAGGACAGTCAATTTAAACATATTTTCTTCTAAAAATAATAAAAAAAAAAAGAGCTATAGCTTTGCAGAATAAGAGAGAGTTGCTTCTCACTTTTTACTTTGATACTTTAGAGCGCAAGATAACCTTGCGGGAATTGGCTCAAGAGTTTTGTGGAGAATTTACAGCTGCTTTTAGCCCTTTGAACTGAAGTATTCTTAAAATTATCCCATTAAAATTGGTAGAATTTCAAAGTTGTAGCTCTTTCCTGTAGTAGACATTTGTAGTCGCTTACAGCTTTCTCTGACTTTTATCATTTATTCTAGCTTACTTAGAGTTCTATGAGCAAATTTCCACGCGTGCTCCGCATTTTGAAGCACGGAAAACATAAATATCAGCATTTTCTGTGAGGAAAATGTTTCTTGTGCTTTGACCAGCTGTGGCATGTCATGAAAAGGTGTCGCTAGCTTGCACTTGTAGGAACAATCATCCTTAAGTCCATGGTGATCAGTGGTGTAAGAAAACGTGCCTATTGTCATTAGTTTAGACCGGGGAGCGGAGCCGAGGGCTGGGTGCCGTGGGGGTCCTGCCCCACCGCCCGCCTCGGCTGCCTCTGCGTGTGGTGTGGCGAGGTGATGGACCACCTTTCCCTGGGCACCGACAGGGGCAGGTTTGGTCAAATTCATCCGTGTGTATGTAAAACAAACCAGAATATTCAGTCCAAAATAACCATGTTTTCCCAAAAGGAAGGTAACCTGCACTCAGCGTTTATTTCATGCTCAAGGTCAAACATTTTCCTCTGAAGATAGCGGTAAGAACGGGTTGGCACATGGTTGCAGTCCTGCACATCTGTGTGGTCCAGTGCTGGAGCAGCAAAAGAGCGCTTCCAGCTGTGCCCGCTGCCGTCTGTGCCGATACGGGGTGGGCTGTAGGATGGGTGGGAAGGGTGGCAATCGTAAGAGGTTTGCGTTTAGGTTGTCCTTTCCCCTCATCACGCTCACTTTGATATCTCGTTGACACTTGAGGTAGGATAACATGTGACTATAAATCAGACTGAGTTTTGGGATATGTATGGGTTTTCTGGTGGGGAAAGAGGAAAGTGAGAAAATCTTCCTTTTGTTTAAATGAGTACAGTATGTCAGGCAAGTGGGAGGGTCACAAGAACACTTGATACGTTTGTGAAGTCGCCTCCCCAAATTCAGATGAACTCGCCTGTGTCTTTAAGGTATAGCCTGTATAACTACAGACCCTCTTTTCAAGACCTTTATGTCACCTACCGGGAGCTGAATAATTTGTTAAAACGTTCTGCATTGCTTATTGTGTGCCGTGTTGTGAATGAGGCTGACGTGCGTAGCAGCCTTGCCTCACCTGCTGTGAACGTCTACAGATGCCATAAATATAGCAGTGGGTTACTGGAAGAGGAATACTTCTGATAAAAATAGTAGACTGAGATCCAGCTGTCTGGCTTTGCGAAAAAGTTCCTGTGAAAGCTGGCAAGGCGTTCAGCCTCTTGATGGTGCAATTTTACATCTTTGAGGGTGTTCCCAATCTGCAGGAGACTCACAGGGGCTGCAGTCCCCGTGGTCTTTGGGGCACGTCAGTGACGCAGCGCTGAGACCGAGGAGGGGTGAGCGAGGGCTGGCGTGTCCAGGGTGCTGAGCAGGTAATACGCACCGAGTAAGACAGGTGAATAATAAAGATCAAGAAGAAAGCGAAGGGCTGATTCGGCTCTGTCCACCTATGTGATGAATCATGGAAGGTGTTTGCCGATAAGCAGTACATCATCGTAACTCTAACCTGTATATCATGTCACGCATAAATACCGTTAAGGTTGCATAGGTTTCGCATTTCTCTTTTCATTTTTAGTGTTCACACAAAACGTGCTTGACAGCTGTCTGCAAAGTATTTTATTTAATAGTAAAATAATATTTATATAGTGCAAGTATTAAACGAACATTTATTTTTTGTTTATGATTGAAGAATGTATAAATTGCTGATGCTGAGAAAGTCCCCAAATTCCATTAAATTCATGTACTACACATGGATGTGGTGATCGTGCGTGGGTGTGAGGAATGCAGGAGAGGCGGTATGCTGGCAAATCTCAGTAGGTCTAGAAATTGATCTCGTATCTGTAATTTTCCTGAAACTGATGACATGGAGACTTAAAGGTACTCATGTAAAGGTTTGCAAAATTGAACTTTGTTTTTCTGAATTCTACTACTTTGTTGGAGGTTGTTGTTCCTCAGACCGGGGCTGTGCCAGCTTACTGTGTTTCACCTTTATCGAAAGGAGGAACCAGTTAGGATTGTGTAGATAACGACTGCTAAAATATGCCATAAAAACCTGAACTGAATTTGGGGGTCTGAACTTTTTTCCAAATTTTCTTTTTTTTTTTTTTTCTTTTTTCCCCTTTTTGGAGGGGTGTTAACTGTTTATAGAATTTCAAGTTAACATTGATTTATTGAGAAATGAGTTTTAATGTAGCCTTTTGAAAATTCTGAAGAGGAGGAAGAAAAAAATGTGTTTGTATTAAACTTTAGAGTTTGAAATAGAACTTGTGGCAATTTTTCACTGTTCATGTTTATGGGCAAAGTGATTGCGTATGTAAAATCATGAAGAAGCTTGGGTAATTTAGCACACGGACTGTTAATAGCATGAAGTCGGGGTGCAGAGTATAAAGGTAAAATTCTCACATCTGCTGTTACATGTTGTTAACTCCCTTAGCAGACATTAAATCATTTCAAGTACAATAATAGTGTGGGAGGTAAATTAACTAACCATTAACAATCTTATAAATACACAATTAACATGCCAACATTTATATGACACATTGATGGGGCAGCAGTAATTTTTGATTGGGAGTTTGCAGACCTTCAGAAGCCTGCGGCGGGTGCTTGGTTAACCAAGTTCTTTCTGCTTGCAGGTAAGCGTGGCCTTTCCTCCTAAGCGATGTGTAAACAGTTAAATTTAAAGGACGTTCTCAGTGCACTTTTTAAAATATCCATACATTGCGCGTCGTGGTGTCTGTAGTCTGGAAGTGGCACACTGCTGGGCACACCGCTGGGGCTAAAGGTCCGTGACACGGACGTTACCGCCGGGAGACGGTTGCCTTAGGTAGGGTATCTGCCTTGTGGCCTCTCAGGTTGAGGACGATGAGGAATCCCTGAGGGAGAGCAGGCCTACTTTCTGTAATAGAAATAGTCAGAAAATAAAAAGTAGAGCTTGGAGTGCCGGCGTTGCCCGGGTTGGGAGGACCTCGGGAGATGTGGTCCAACTTGCCGGCTCCGAGCGGGGCCGGCTAAAGCGGGCTGCGCAGGGCCTCAGCCAGTCGGGCTTTGAATATCTCCAAGGATACTGATGGAGCGTATTTAGCTAATAGCATAATTTATTAAAATGTATGGTAGGAGTAGTGTATTAATAACAAGCAGCATGTCAGTTTTATTTCTCTACCATTCTTTTATTGAATTCCTTCTTGCTGCTGGGTCTGTTGTCCAATGTAATACTTTTGAATTTGTCTATATTTTTTTTTAAAGCAGAAAAGACACAGTCTCTCAGAAAAAAATGGCAATATTTGTGACCAAGGGAGCAAAAAGAGCCTAAAATTATGAAGGATAACAATATTTATTGAATGTTTTAAGTAGCAGATGCTGATGTTTGGTGGTAGGGAGGATACTGGTAGGGATGGTGCAATGTACTATACACCTTCAAAGTTTTGCTTTTGTCACGATGAGATGTGTTTAAGTAAAGTATTACTTTTGCTTCCAACTATTTAAATGCAGAAGCTGCTTTGTGGGGCTCTGCATATTAATACACCTTTGCCCTTGGAAGCATACAGGGTCAATGATGAAGTGTGTTTGCTGGTCCTGGAACAAGCCTGTTTGATGGTTTTGTAACTTTGTGCTGTTAGAATCTGCCAGACGAAGGCCAGCTGCCTTTACCAGGTTTTCATGGGATATGGCTTTGTGTGATTTAAAATTGTTTCTTTTCCTTTGGTATTTTCTTCTTGCTGACAGAAGTTTTGCAAACAGCATTGATGGGCGGGGGGGTTTGTTGTCGTTTCTCAAAACACTAAACAAACTACAAACTCATTTAATTCGATAGCTGGTATTTAAAATTTTCTCAGATATGCAAATTTTTAGAAAATCAGTGGCAATTTTGAACTTTGGAATTTATGTTTAGTCTTGCCCCTCTCTGAGCTTACACTTAAGACCCGCCAACCTCCCTCGTCCCCAGGCGGGCTTTGCCGTCGCTCTGCCGGCCAGGAGCACCGCTGCTGGGAGGGGAACCCGGCTCCCCTCCGGCTCCTGATGTTCCTGCTGCCTGTCTCATGTTGGTACTGGTGCTCTTCCTGCTCTTCACAGGTGGACTGATTGGTCTGAAAGTGAGTAAATTCTTTTTCTTCCCAGGTTATTTTCAGCAGGGGATTATTTTTCGATCCAGCTCACCTCACAGCCACCCCAGGGCTGACGACAGCTTTCAGGAGGTGGCAGAATGTCAGACAGCGCCAGGCAGGAGCGTGGAGTTGCCCCTTTCGGAGGCAGCCCAGGCTTGAATCAGATTAACATAACTATAAATCCACAGCTACAGTAAAATAGGATAACAGTTTGAGTGTGGTTTGGGTTTTGTGGTTTGTTTTGTTTTTTTTTTTATTTATTTTATTTTTTCGCCCTCTACTTTTTGTAAGACCACTTGAGTACTCTGAATGAAATATTTTAGGTAAGTGGCAATTACTGTTGTTAAAGTGCTTAAGAATTCAGGCATGTGGTATATGATCACAGAGCTTTTTCTGTATTACAGCAGTTGCCCTATATGAAGCACCACGCAGCAGCAGATGCTCAGTGTTCTGCCCTGAGATACTAATCTCTTCATGTTTAAAGTTTTTCCTGGAAATACAAAACCTGAGGTGTATAATAAAGTAATCAAAGAGTTGGTATGTAGAGGCAGAAGAAAAACAATAACATACTATTACAATGGGTGAAAAGAAATTCAAAGCCCAGTCTGTGTTTGTAATTTTTTTTAATTTGAATAGACAAATGTGTATTTTCTCTTTGTCCTTCTGTGTGTAGTACTTAGAATTTTTTTGCCTTATAGCAACCATTTGTTGTAGAGTAATGGGACCTGTCTGGAGGTGTCTGTTTTGTTCTGTTGTCTTGAGATTCAGGTTTCAAGCTGTCTTGCAAACCCACTGTTCTTTAAGTGGATCTCAGCAAGCGGTGTAACTTAAGTAAACTGGAGCAGAATTAAAATAATTCACTGTGCAAAACCGAGTCAGTTAAATTTAACCTTCTTGAATCTGGGTTTTGGTGTTTGGTTGGGGTTTTTTGTTTTGTTTTTTTTTTTTTTTTTTTTTTTTTTTCCTAAACTGCTGTGTACGTTATATTTCTAGGTCCATGTGTCCATGGAAGAAGATGGAGAGAAGATAGTATAGTGAAGTGGTGGACTTGGGGACAGAATGGCTTTCCTGGACAACCCAACAATTATACTTGCTCATATTCGGCAGTCACACGTGACCAGTGATGACACAGGGATGTGTGAAATGGTCCTGATAGATCACGATGTCGACCTGGAGAAGTTTAATCCCTCATCAGCATATGGGGACAGTGGTTCAGAAACACAGGGAAGCAACGGTGAGACTCAGGGCTATGTATATTCCCAATCAGTCGATATTACCTCAAGCTGGGACTTCGGAATCAGAAGACGATCAAATACAGGTAAGTGGTATTTGTTGCAAAGATAAAGTTAGCCTTTTAAATTCAGTTTTTATTAGTCTGGCTTGCATGGACAAACCAGAGCATGACTAGCTAGGGGTCCGTCAGACTTTTCCTTTTGTAATGTCAAGACCCTTTTTATACAAGGACATGTACTGATTCAGTTACGCCAGTGTGCTGTCAACTGAGTTTTAAATGCTGTTTTACTTATTCATGTACAGAGGAACATTGAGGTAGTCAGTTTTATATATAAAAAAAAATTTAAATTGTAAAGACATCACGTCTAAATCCAAAGTACATGAACAGTCTTTGATATTTCTATTGTTAATGTCTAGAGGGGTGTTAACTTTTGAACAGGATATTTATTTTCTGAGAAAAATCTACCTAGTGAGGCATCAAATCTATTTGTTATAAAAGAGAGGAATGAAGTTTGATGTGAGCCAACGGAGTGAATGATTTGTCTGTATTTTGTCTTCTGAAGTTTTATTTCTGAGAAAACCCTTGAGCTAGGATTTGAGTTACCAAATTAGGAAGTTTTAAGAGTGTACACCTTTTCAAAATATGCTTTGTCAAGTTTGTCTTGACTGGAAGAAAGGTATCCCATTTGTTGTTTCCTATGAGGGATATTCAGACTTCTACGTATCCCCAAGGAGTGCTACGAACAGAAGTTCCGTGATATAAAATATATATGACAGTGTTGGTGTGGGTTGGTCAATACCAATCTATTTTTTTTTTCCATGTTACAGTATATATTTTTTTCGAATGATTTCTGAAGTTATTATAACACCACCTAGAGCTCAGAAAAAACACCTGTGCTCTACCTAACAAGTAAAATGTTGTGTGGTATTCAATATCTTGAAATACCTTTTATAAATAAGAAGTTGGGCACTGCTCTCTTGTAATGGAGAGTCAGATTTGGAAATCAGATGAGTATATAGCTGCAACTGACTTTAAGGCATGGTGAAAAGTTTGGTGTGCCAGACTGCCTAGCATTGCCCTTGAGGTCTTGCTTTGTTCAGTTGATGGTATAGTTTATGTGGAAGGAGAGGCAAAGCTTAAAGTTTTTTAGAATTGCTCCAGAAAATAATCCTGAAGGATTCTTTCACCAAGTGAGTAGACTGATAGAATAATCTGCACTTAAATTCTGGATTTCAGTTTCCAATTGGTGGCATATTCTAAAATAATGGGTAGGACACTCAGACCATTGGGGAGCCAGTTTTTTGCCTTTCTTCATCTGATGTGTCTCTTATATTCCATTGTGTGTGCTGGTACCACCAGCAACCTAACGCAATTATCAAGGCAATTGGGCTATGATTTGAAACAGAGCAGGGTGGAAGAAAGCCTACAAAGAATGCAAGTTGATCAATACTAAACCTTTTTCAAAAATACAGGAAGACGAATAAATTAAATAGAAAGTTAACTGGTTTTAATATAAATGCTTTTTGCATAGCACAAATACTTATCTGAGTTCTTGATGGAAGGAAACAGGAACATACAGACATAGCACAAAGTGTTCATACATCTCATAAGTACAAAACCTCATTAACTGTGAAATCTGCAATTTTTGCTTCTAAAATGGGCAAATGTAAGGAGTTATTTGGTTGTGTTTTTTTTAGGTATTCCATAACCACTTGAGTAGATTTAGCAGGAGCAGGAACACTTGTTAAAATGTTTTTTAGGTTTGGAAAGAGAAGATAGTATAATTTTGTATATCAACAGGTCATAGTGGAGACTTCTCTATCATGTAAGCTTGTCTCAATTCTCCTTGATTTTATACCCTGCTAAATAGAAACAGTACGATAGAAAGCACCTTACCAGGAGAGTATCTTTTTCATAACTTGTGGAAATAATGTGTTGTTGTAGAAGGATCAACACATTTCTGTAGGACTACAGAAGTGTTGGTTATTAGGTAGTTCTCATGTGGGTATGCAAATTTGGAAATGAATTTTATGCGCATTCTAATATCAAAGTTGTCCCCTTCGCCCTGGAAGGGATGCGCAGTGGGTGAGATGCGTTAGGGTGCTGCACGTCATGGCTGGGGAGAGCGCGGGGGCGGTCTCCGCTGAGCCCTTCCTCCTTTTCTGCAGGAGCTACATGGGTCATAGGTGATCTTTGGCTCTGGGCCCATCTCCTCGCTGCCGCCTTTCTGCTGTAGCCAGAGGGGTTAAAAAACACTAAAGCGGAGACAGGTCTGTGCAAGGTGTTGGGTTTATGGGAGAGCAGCAAACGCTCCCGATCCCCATGGCTGGAAACAAAGGCTCATCTTGTTGCTGATAGTTAATGAAACAAGAACTGCATTTGGTCAGTGACATTTTTCACGTAGAAAGCTTTCAAACTAGCGTGCTTCTTGTGAGAATGAACCTTAAATAATTCAGACTTCTAATAGGTACTGATAATTCCATCCAGTTTGGAGTTGCTATAATACGGTCCCACAGTAAATGATCATTTGTGATCAACTGTAGACAGAAGAATAGGATGGAGTGAGTGAAGACGGTGAGCGCGTGTTAGTATGTTTGTTTTGACAAGGGGTGAAAATATCAAATAGGATAAACCCATGCATTATTCTCATTTCTATTCTACATTTTTCCCTTTATCTGTTGTTTACATAAGAATCTAACATATTTTATGATGGCCCATTTGGGGAAAAAAGTATTTTGGAAGGTACTTTTGAGCTACGCTCTGGACAGCAATTAAAAAAAAAAGTTTTTCTTTTTCAGAATAAAATGTCTACATTGTGCTTTTTACCCAATATTTAAACTTATAAGCAGGGATACTTCTTCTCTTATTTCATTAAGGGTAAGATACGTAGAGGTATTTAGGCACTAACCTCACGCTGACTTAAATGGGAAATAGGCATCAAAGTCCCTGTTTGTGTTTGTACCTTAAAACTGCTCGTTACAGCTGTTAAAAAGTATTATTTTTTCATCAGTTCCCAGGTTAGGAGTTTTTGTGGGGGCAAAAAAATTTCACTTTTGTGTCCACAATTCAGTTCAAAGACTAAATGTAAAAGAATAATAATAGGAGAGAGAGAAAATATTTATTAACATCTTTTAGTTGGTGAAATGGCTCAGGGAACTCAAGTTGTATCTAAAAATTGTCAGTGTAATTTAGCATTTTAGAATCTCTTCTGCAAACCCATTTTAGTTAATGAATGATCTCAATACATCAAAATTGCTAATATATCCAGCAAATTGTTTCCTTCAGTGATCAACATTATTAGCCCTACTTTCCAGTCTAATCTGCTTTCTTATTTTGAGTGGACGCTTCATAACATCCGTTATTTCTTGTGGTCGTTGCCTTGGGTAGCTCCTACCAGCTTTAGCTGACCATTTCCTGGGAGAGAGCTTGCTGTCAACAAAAAGATAATTTAAGGTATTTTCTGGTACCCTGATCTGCAAGTTCTTTGATGTTGTAACTATTTGAGGCTTTTTTTCAAACCGTATTTTGAAGGTGGAGTCAAAATATACGTAAAGAAATGTTATATTCATTTTAAGATTTGACTAATGTTGTGAAGATACAAATCATTTATTTTACTACCTATAAACTGTTTCAGCACACTGAAGAAAAAGCTATGCTAATTTATATAGCTTTGACATTTTATAATTTTCATGATTTTTAGATAAAGGATTTTATATTTAAAACTTTAATAGTCTAGTCTGAGTTCATTTATCTTTAATTTTTGAAACGGGTAGAGTAATTCATAACAGTAATTTTATTCCTGTAATGTAATATTCACTTCAGTTCATTTGTGCATTAAAATTCCTTTAAGACCGTTATTAATGATTTATATAATGAAATGTCATATTAATCACAGAAGTTTTCACATTTTATTATTCTCTTCCATGTTAATACTATCTTTATGATCTCTATTAATGTTTTATATCCTCTAATTTCAATTATAAATCAAGAACATTTTCATGTTTTTGTTGGTATTTGCTTTTCAGGGGTGCCACCTTTAAAATTTTATGACTTTTTCCCCTACATACGCAGTATAAAACATCTTTATTCATATAAAGGTAGTTAATTATGTCTTTGTTTATAGTAAACTTTCATTGACAAACTTATAGTTATAATATTTCTTTTCAAGCTCAGAGACTAGAACGTCTGCGGAAAGAGAGACAAAATCAAATAAAATGCAAAAATGTTCAGTGGAAAGACAGAAATACTTCTTACTCAGGTAAAAATAAAAGATCTTCTATTTTCCTACTGTGTTTATTTGTACTTTTGGTGGTTACAACATTTTCAGTTTGTAATTTTCACTTAAGCTTTCAAAGCGAAGAGGAAATTCGGATTATTGTATTTGCCTGCCATTCCCCAGTTACGTGTTTCCCATAGTTTATTGCTTGGGGGGCGGCGTGCCACAGGCGTCTCGTTTGTTCTCGGCTCGGGCGTTCCACATCATTAATAAAGGCAAAGTAAAGAAAAAAATGTTTAAAACCTCGTTTATTGGTCTGGACTAATTCGAGTGGCTGGGCTGGTTTTTGCAGTAGAAGGTATTACTACAGCGAGTGTGTATTCTGTCATCCTGTAGCTTCGCTATCTCCTAAGGCTTCTATTGTCTCAGTGAGGAGGCGGTAGAGACCGAGAAGCTCTGGGTGTTACCGTGAGGTGGGTGAGGAGCAGGACGTGCCCTTGCTGTGTGGGCAGGCGATGGGCAAGTCTCTGCGTTCACAATGCAGGATCGCTGTCGCCGTGCAAGTTATGGCTTTCTAGCTGGTTCCAGTGTCATTTGGTGTACTGGATGCGATGGATAATTTTGTGGAGATTACTGTTAGAGAATATTTTCGTGGTTGCTTTTCTAGATAAGGGGAAAAAAATCTTAAGAAATAATGTGTATATATGATCTACTTAAATGAAAGTATAATAAATGCTGCCTTAGCTTTTCTAGCCATTCCATGGAAAAACTAGCATCACCGATTTCTCCAAAAATATGCTATTCTTTTTTTTTTTTTTTTTAATTATTATGTAGTTAAGTATTTCTGACTGGATGGTCTACATAGTTTAAATTGTAATGTATGAAATGAAAAATCTGTCTCCATTCTCTTGTTTCATAGCTCAAGCTAGTATCCATTCCTGTTGTATTTGACACACATGCAAACCTTTGTACGGTCTGTCATGCTTCCTTCTTTCAAAATTACTGTATATCTTAATGAGGTCCCTGTGTAATCTCCTTTTTTTTTTTTATCCCAAATCCTTGTATCTTCCTGACTGTCATTTGCAGAACCTTCTCCAGCTCTATAATATCTTTTTTTCAGAGGAGTGAGCAAAGCTGCTCACGTGAGCAACGCAGTTGCACTAATCCTTTGTGCGGTGTTCCCTATGTTTGATACCTCTGTTAATGCATTCTAAGATGTTTTTGCCTTTCTACTTCTGTAAGCAGAGTTGTAGGTTTTAAAGTTTAATCTACCGTAACCTCCAACCCTCATTGCTCAATATTTTATAGCATTTGACCAATGATGATGCAATTCTCTTTTTCTTCTTTATCCCTAACTGCATACTGCCTGGTATTTCTTTACACTGCATTGCGCTCGGACTCCAGTTTCCTGCTGCGTCTGTGCTGTTTGTGTCGTCTTATTCATGTGGGCTCTACCATGACATTTAGTTCCTTTTATGTGCTGCCCTGAAGACAGACCAGCAGTGACGGAGGTGTCCCCCTCTGCAAGAATGTGCTGGGGCTGCAGGCAAATAGATTAGTCCCTCTCTGCTGCAGAACAAATTTAAATAAAAAAATAAGTTCCATTAAAACTCCAGGCAGTCGGTATCTCCCTTTATTGGCAGAGCTGATTTTCCTTCTCTCCTTAGTCGCTGAGATTCTGCATGTTTCTCACTTACTGACGTGAAGAACAACACAGCAGGAAGAGGCCAGGAAAAAGAGGAGCCCTAAGGGGTATCCGCTGTATCTTCCTCTTCGTGAAGCGTGTGTGTATGGGACTTTGTTCTATTCCTTGAGTGTAGCATTAGTGGGAAAAGCGTATGAAAGCAGTAACAGCAGCAATAGCTGTTTTCAGATGGGGGAATTTGGCTGCCCTCTTCTGACTGTTTATCTGAGCTCTAGACAAAGTCGAGCCCCTGGTTGACACCGCGTGCAATGGGAAAGGACGCAGGAAAGTTGCTGTTTTGCCGGTGTTAGTCTGATGACACCACCTCCCGAGATCGCTCGTCAGAGAGATGCCTCGCTGTAGCGAGAAACTCTTACAAGCATTGCAGCTGTCCTCCAGGTGGATGTGTAGTCGTAATTTGAGGCATTTAGCAATTGAGTATTTTTTGTGATTCCCATTTTCGATTACTCTGTGCAGAAATAAAAGTACACTAACCAGGATAAAGGGAAGTGACAGATGAGTAATTTTGTGTATGGTAATGAGGGGGGAAAAAAAAAAGAAGACTATTTTCTACTAATCATCTGTTTACCCGCTGCCATGAGCCAAGCGGTTTGCTTTGTCAGGAATGCGTTTGAAAGATAAGGTGGTAGTAGTGTATGCACTTGAAAAAGAAGATCTCCATTCATTTGGAGCTGGTTAGTGGATTAACACAAAGATGCTTCAGGAGGGTAGTTGGCGGCCTGGAAGTAAAGTGTAACACATTGGAGGTCTGGATTTCTGTTCTGCTGTGCCACCAATTCACATCGCCTTTCGGTGCATCGGTTCTTTTTCAGTAAAATGCAAAGAACGTTTCAGCTTTATGCATTGTAGAGATCACATTACGTTAGTAAAAGTCTGTGGGTCCTATAAACCAAATATGGATATACATACAAAAGGTTACTCCTTTTCATAAAATACTAGGTATTTTTAGATGAAAGCAAGAAATAAGGCATTGTATTTACATCTTATATTCATTCATGTTACAGCATATAAAATGTACATTAACAATATATCAAGGGAATCTTTCAAAAGATTCAGCCCATATAGAACAGCTCGTATAGCTAAAAAAACCACAAGAGCTGAAAACTACGTATAATATAGACTAATGCCAAAACTTAGTTTTAATTAAGAATTAAAAAATATGCAATTAAAGCTAGTTTAATGTAAAAATATGAGCTGTTCTTTTCCCTGAAATAAATTTGAGAATTTATTTTTTAAAAATATTGGAACTCATTGGAACTCTCACAGCCCAAGGAATTATTTGACAAAATGCTGAATGGAAGGTGGTAGTTTTTCAGAAATCTCATCTTCTAGCTTTTTGCAGAAATCTTTCGAAGCTTTTGGGTTCCTCTTCCTAAACAAGTTGAATTTTTTGAAATTATGAAGTTTTCTGGGAAAGGAAAACTGTATCTCAGCCAGCTGAATTTACAGTCTTTTAGAATGTACTGTTATTTAGACTCATGTGAGATTTTTGACTTGAGTAAAAGCTATGTGAAACTCAAAGCAAAACAGATGTCGCACTAATGAATGCAGAAGAATTCTTGAGATCCTCTTTTTGCACATCCCAACAAAGGAAACAATAAACAAATCGTCTTAACATTTCCCTAGAGACACAACTTGAAGATAAAAGACTTGCTTTTTCACTTGATCCAGTAAAACCATTATATTGGATTCCAAGGTACAGAGTTTTTTTTTCCAAATGCCCAGGAAATACCAGTTAAGGGTAATATTCTAGCGTAATTGTAACTGAGATTATTTTTTTTTAAACAGAGATAAACTTGTTAAACTCCATTAGGTATTCTGGTTTTTGTAAGTTGCCACATTTAAAAAGGATTTAATCAAGCTTTTTTGGTTAATCGCAGCCTCTCACAAGACTGCTGGGTATCTCTTAGTGCCAGTGTTTAGCACTTTTGCCAACTGTCTGAATTTTCAGGCAATCTGCTGATAAAAATAAACCGAGCTTTTGACTAGTTGTAATTTGTCAAGTTTTAATTTCATGTTTTAAGAAATTAACCAGCTCCCTGCGGATCAAGTCCCAAGTCATTCTGCCTTAGGAGCGGGTTCATTTCCCTGGAGGAGCAACACATAAATCTTTGAGATGTGAGAGAGTCCAAATGTGGGAGTGCAGAGCAGAGTCGGTCCAGGAGAGCTGGTGTTGGTTCTCCGGTAGTGATTGATGGAGTTTGGGGGTACTTGGTTCCTAGAGCAGATGTGGAAAAAACTTGTCCAGATTCAGTCACAGTTTCTTGCAGATGAGGTACTAATATGCTAAAACACCCCAGGCTCTGTCCTGATTTTGTCATGTCCTTATAAGAAGCCCTAATTTTTAAGGTTTTTTAAGTATGCCTGTAAATTTTGAGTTAAACCGTTGCTGGAAATTCAGCTCCTCGTCTAAAAAGAGCTTGCTTGTCTGAAGCTTTTATGAGCCTTCACAGACCACGCAAAGAACTTACTAACTCTGGTCACCTTTGGTTTTAGAAAGCTTTTTTTTTTTATTGTCCAGACTGTTTATCTGGCATGGCATTTTCAAGTTTACCTTTTTTTTTTGAGGACAGACTGCATCCAGTCTACCATGAGAAATAAAATCCAAAGAAATTACTTTTTTGGATCAGATGTAGTCCCAAGCCTAGTGCTGGCAGCATAGTGACATTATAATATTGTAATGGGGTAGTATAATATTGTTCTGTAATATAGCATAATATCGCGTGTTACAAGCTCAGCTTGAAATGCTTTTGCATGTCGTATTGTAGATGTGTCAACAGTTCTTTTGCAGAGGATTTACTGTTCATTTAGAAAAAGGCAGGCAAGCAGAAAGACCAGGAATGCATAATTCTCTCTTTGAATCTTGATTTTTAGCTTGACTCAGGTGGATCTTTTAGTGATCAGTTCCATTCTCTGTATGGGAAAAATTAATCTTTTCTTCACCCTAAGCAGTAGCATCATTCAAACTTCTTATGTTTTCATTTCTTTGGGCTATGAAAGAGTAGTGGTATATTCTGCCCTGCTAAAGCATTTGTTGTTCTGTGTATTTGATTTTGTTCTCCCTCTTACATTGCTATCTTTCTGTGGTAAAGAGTAGTCTCTGTACATCGTCTAGTACAACCACTGTCCTCTCTTTTCTGATCTACAGCAGAGGAGCTGAGCTCACTATTTGAAAAAAAGAATTTCAGAGTAAAATCTCCGTCTTCTGGGAAGCAGTCAATACTGTCTGTGCGACTTGAACAGTGTCCGCTGCAGCTGAATAACCCCTTCAATGAGTACTCAAAATTTGACGGCAAGGTAAGTGGACCAGATGTTTTTCTCTTATATCCTGGTGGTCCCTGACCTGAAGATGACAGGCAGTTCTCATGTCCGTTTACTTGTTCAGGCTTTAATTAGACTTCATAGTAGGCCATCAGTTACTTTAAAGTGGTTATCTAGAAACATGCTTCTCTCGGTCCTAAATATAATGGTTCCAGGTTCCGTAGAACCGTTTCTCCTGTTTTCATTCCAAAATTCTGCCTTACCATTAGGCTTACCTTACCTTGCTGTTTTCTTCTCCAGCAGGTTGGTTAGGTAAACATTTAGTGTGGCAGAGTCCTAGGACATCTGTCTGCACAGTTGATGGTGAGACCCTTTGTATACATGATTGCTTATTTGGCATTTAAAAAAAAAAATTGTTCTGTCTAGCCACATCACAGCATTTGCTGAATATTCCGTGATTTATGCCGTCTTTATCCTCAAAATGCTCCAATGAGAGTGGGGAAAGCCACTATCTGTTTTGAGGGTGGAAAACTGAAGCATCAATAGGTCAATATCTGGGGCAAAAAGAGGACTAAACGAGGTAGTGCTGGGCAGGTATTCATTTATGTAATCCATGGAGGAGGTTCACTACAAACCTGGTAGGTCAGATTCATTCCTGACTGCATTAATTCTAAGAGCTTGCATTTGATATTACTCAGAATCGTGGATAACTCTTTCCTTGTATGCAGTGTAGTTACTCTGTATTGTCAGATATTTTTCTCTGTCATAAACCCTGGAAACTGAAATATAAACATTGGCGTGATGGATCAGTGTCACATTGTTCCAAAACAATTATAAACACTGCACGGATCTGTTTTCTGCTGGATTTGTTTGTGGAGTCTCCTGTGGGAGTATGAAGTTTGAGCTTCATTACAGTTGTGATGGAAGAATTTCATATTCTGTTAACTGTTCTTAAAGTGGAAAGTCAGATATGTAATTCCACGAGCATATCTAGAAGTATTTAGAATATTTGTGAAATGGTAACTTTTAAACTCTGAAGTCGTAGAATCATAGAATCGCTGGGGTTGGAAGGGACCTTTAAGATCATCAAGTCCAACCATTACCCTACCCCGAAAAACCACTTCTAAACCATGTCCTACGTACCACCTCTACCCTTTTTTTAAACACCTCCAGGGATGGCTGCCCAGGGAGAGGGTGGGTTCGCCTATTCCAATGTTTAATAACCCTTTCAGTGAAAAAGTGTTTCCTAATGTTCGATCTAACCCTCCCCTGACATAACTTAAACCCATTTCCTCTCGTCCTGTCACTTGTCACCGGGGAGAAGAGCTCAGCCCCCACCTCCCAACACCCTCCTTTCAGGTAGTTGTAGAGGGTGATAAGGTCCATGTAGCAAAAGCTGCCTCTACTGGTATTTTGTACTTACTAGTGTGTAGTAATTAGTGCTAACTCCATTTTTGAAAATTTCTGGCCCCAGTAATAAATGGTAGCAGTACTTCGATGCTGACAACACCAAGATGCCTTTTTCCTAAATTCAAGGCTTGCTGTTCTTATGTCGTGACATTTCAGTTTGGCAAACATTTAAATGTAGTTCTGACAGTCATGCACAGAAGAAGTAAAAATAAAATAAATACTTTATTAAAAGAAATTTATTGTAATTCAGTGGTGTCCCAGTCTTGCTTTAATACTTGAGCATGATTTGGGCTACCTGATAGAATTTTTCTCAGGAACTTGGGGAACTTAATCATATTCCCTTCCCACTTTCATAATCCAAACTACTTCATATTGTATTAATGGGAATTATAGTTGACTGTAATGAACATCTTAATTTTCGATTGAAAAGTCTGATATATTTAGCAGGTGTTTGGTCCGTTTCAAGGAAACTGTACTTTTCATAATAGTTTGAGATAGTAATGAACTACCTCAATGTTACTCAATTGTGATTTGTAGGGTATGACATGAATCAACTTGATTGTGATCTAGAAATCGAAATACCTTTTTAACTCCCCAAAATAACTCGATTGGCATCTTGTTAGAGTATAATCTCAGTATATTAATTTTAACAGCATTGTTTACATTACTCTGGTTTGTCAATAGTATGCTTATGAAATTTATTTTCTGTACTTCTGTATGTGTTGCCTATTTTTTAAATACCTACTTTGACCATTTGAGATATAGAAAAAACATTATAGTTCAGGAGTTACTTATTTTATTTACTTCAGTTTGGTTGTATCTTCAGACAGTGTAAATAGAAAACCATCTAGCTTTTTAAAATTCTTTTCAATGAAATATCGTAGGTCTCATTTATTTTTATTGATAATAGATGAGCAGTATTTTTCACATAAATACAATTCTTTCAGGGAATAGTGCATGACTTATTTACATAATTAACAGAGCCGCATATCTCTTGGGGAAATGGTACATAATTGGGGAGAGGCAGGGGGGATGAGGAGGGGCTGGGGGCCTAATTAAACATGTCTTAAAAAAACCCTACTTAATTATGTATTTACTCAAGGGATCACAGTGGCTCTGAAATCTTTAAGATTATAGCTAGGCCTTCGGTTTGTATCTCTCTCTATATATATATATTTGAGTTTTGTACCACGGATTCTCAGCTTGTTGAATAACAGGCGCGTGGTGGTTCGCTGGCGGCGCGGGAGGAAAGCTGTGACTCGCTGCGTGGAAGCTCTTTGTTCGTGAGTGTACTCACCCGAACGGCTTTCCCGATGGCTGCAACTTGCCACTGGCTCGGCTCCCTAACTGGCCTGAAACCAAATAAACCCGTTCTCTTCGGGGTCCTTCCCGCCCCCTCCCTCCGTTTGTTGTATTGTTTTAAACTAATCCGTTAAGAATAAGAAAACATCGCGTGCTTACATCTTGCAGGTGTTTTCTGCCAGATTTAGTGTCTTTTTCATAACCACTTCTGCAATTTTATGAAATAATAAAATTTTAAAGCACTCTAACTTCTTCTTGTTCTGATCAGTTCGTTAATTATCAAAATAGTAGAGAATATGGCTTGTGAAATGCGACTACAATGGGAGCATTCTAATCAGCTCGAGAAGTCAGGTGGTTCTTGCCGCACATCTGCACAGGACAGACCTGTGGATTTCCTGTACGTTGTAAAACTTCAGCTCTTAACAAAGGACACGCACAGAGTAACTGCTCTGGGCTGTGTCTTCAAGTTTTTCCTTAAAATAGTTCAATTAAACCTAACCTCTGCGTCTGTCAGCATGGTTTGTAAATCACGGGGGTAGTACATCTTGGTTAATAAATGCTGAGAAGGCTTGTGAAGAGTATTGTATGAAAAGAAGCCGTTAGTTATTTATAATTACTTCAGTTGTCATTTGTACAGAAAATTACGTGAAAGCTTAAGAAATCAGTGGCAATTTGATTTCCTTTATCTGCATGCAAATGAAATCATCATCCATTTTATAGAAAAGTTCAGGTATATTTCTGTTTACAGAATTTGGAAAAGCAAATTCTGATGGCTTATTGTTCCAACCTGCTGACTGTCAGTACGGTTGTGAAAATCAGCCTGACCATCAGACGGAGTGGAAAGGCACAGCCGGGTACTGCGCGCGAAACACGCGAGCGCTGGAGCGGCTCCTTTCAGCGCTGCAGCTGGGAGGTTCCCAGCATCCAGTTTACCTGCCTGCTTTCATTAATTGTTTTAAAAGCGTGTGTTCTCTTTTCATTCTATAGAAATTCAGAATATTTCTTTTCAAATCACAAGTGTGACTTGCATGAGTTGCGGGAAAGCATGGCGATAAGTTTTCTCTGAGATATTAATCTTAAAGAATCCTGATTTAGAACAGTATTAGTGTCAGAGCTATTCAACAGCGTGACCGTCCCCACTAGTAAAAAAAAAAAAAAAAAAAAATGTTACTGAGATGTATTTAGTTACGGGAATAGAGGAGAATCATGCCAGAATCAAACGTTCGGCTTTGTAGGAACCACGTACTGAATGCGTAACTCCTGAGGCTTCTGTTTACGTCCCCCTTGAAATCCTCTTTGAGGCCAGCCCAGGTCCCTTTTTCTTCCAAGTCTCTGCTACCTTTAAGAAATGTTAATCGCTAAAACATCCCGTCAGTTCAGTTTTTGACACACCTGCCACCAAACGGCTGCTCCTACATCCCCAGAAGGACATTCGCAAACACAGAAGTGTTACAGGACAGTCGAACAAGAGATGCCAAAGATATGCAAAATAGTCACAGAAGGGGGTTGGAAAACCACAATCGAAAAGTAAGGAAGGCATCGTTCGGCTCTGGGATGCGCTTGAGTTACAAGGCCAAAACCCGTTCCTGCGCGCAGACTAGAGGTTTCTCCAGATATTTTTATTTCTGTTTTCATGACTGCTGGTTGAAAATGAAGACCTAAGGCAGTCTGGCTTTTATGACCCCATAGGGGGCTTGTGGGCTTACTTGACTACTGGAGATAATTTAAATAAAAACAGGTCAACGGGATTTTTAGCTGGACAGATGCTAACAACCCTGTTGCGAGGAATGGTACCTCAGTATAGTGTTACACGGTTTCTTGTGGCTAATTTTGGTCATGGGTTAAAAAACAACAATTTCTCTTGTAGCAACTGTTTTTAAAATGATGCTGTAGAAAGCATGGGGGAAGGGATAATTCATGAGTGTTAATTGCTTGGCTGTTAATTTTCATAAGTGTTGATAGAAGCGGTTCCTTAAATTAAACTTTGTTTAAAATGTATCAGGGGAAATATTCCACAATGTCGGGCCTGAAGTGAAAATTAATATGAATGCTGTGGCAATTAACACGTACTGGTTAATAGCTTTTAGCAGCATTTTGGGATGATAGTCCTTAAATACATTTTTGCATGCTGCTCTTGTTTCAGTCTTGTTTGCCTGTACGTCTGGATAATCATGAACAAACGTTTTCCACAGTCTCCAGTTAAATAGCTTTACTCAAAGAAAGTAGACAAAGAACTTAAGAAAGAAGTATTGCTGCTGTAATTAATATGGAAAATGTCTAAAATAATTAATCCAGGATTAAAATCTCAGCACGGAGAAAAAAAAAAGGCTTTTTTTTTTTCTTTAAGTGTTTTGCCTCTAAGCTGAAGAGAATGATCCTCATCTGAATCCTGAATAAGTTTGCGTAGCTGTTTGTTTTGGGTTTTTTTAAGCATTTGCTTATTCTGTCGGTTTTAGTGGTTTACACACTACCTGCACTCTACTGAAAGAGTTGAAACAAAGATTTTCATCGTGGTGTCATTTATGCTATATAACATGTAGGTTAACATAAAGTTTATGGAGCGGCGGGTCGGTGTTGTGCGGGGAAGCCGCCTGCTGTCGTGGTAGCGGCAGCCACAGCACCGGCCGAGCAGCGCTGCGCTGGGGCAGAGCCAGTGGTGCTGAGCCCCTCCTGCGGCCTTGGGGCGAGCGGTAGTCCCGTTTTGCTGGAAGGGAAGTGTTCCTTCCCCTTGGCCTTTGTCGACGTTGACATTTTCTGTGGAGCCAGCCCTGGTGGGAGACGCTGGAGAGCGGCTCTGCCGGTGCGGCCGGACCGCGGTGCCTTCCCCCCTGCTCCGCTTCGGGCCTTTGGCCGTCAGGGCTCTGCCTGTCCTGGCCCTGGTGGCCCATGCGGCCGTTTCGGCGTGGCCTGCGTGCCTCCCGCACAGCCGGCGCGCCGTGGAGGATGACGCACAAAGCCGGGGTGCCCGGGGAGGGGGCAGCCTCGGACCAAGTCTCTGCACACACCGGGGGCTGCGGCACGCTCAGCCCCGTTCAGAGCCCGCGCTGCGGTTCTGCAGTGCCGGAAACTCGTCATGGTGCTGTGCTTTCCCTTTGGTGTCCGGCAGCTCCCTGTAAAAGTTCTCACCCAGTCAGGAGAACGTGGGAGAGCAATCTCCCATAAACCTGGGAATCTCTCGGCATCCGTCGTGCGCGTTGCCGATGACATGGGGTTTCAGAACTCCTCCTTACATGGAGCGTCACGTACAGAGGATGAGTCCAGTAATGCCTCTGTTAGGATGAAGATTCTTAACTGAAAAATTGCCACTTCCTAAAATAAATTTTCTTTCATAATAGGTGATTAATAAGAGTCGTGCTAATAGCTGAGTTGTATTTAAATAAAACTCCCCAGTATTATGAATGCCTGGTTTGTTCTTTGCTGTGTCGAAGCTGTAATGATTTCGATGACTAATCAGCGCACTCAACTGTTTCTCTGCCCCTGCGGATTCGGTGGGTTTGCTGGGGAGCGAGCAGCCCCGCAGGGGGACCCCTTAAACGCTGTAGCAGAGGTTAGAGCACAACGGTCCTTGGGTTTCCAAACAGTGGGTAAAATACATTAAGCTTAACTGTGGCATAATTTAAAATACTTCAAAATTTTGTTATTTCGTACAGAAAAGCCATTTACAGTAAGATAAGGAAGCACCTCA